>NC_081355.1:41943024-41945762 GCF_030684315.1 Stegostoma tigrinum
CCTCTCTCTCGACCCCCTCTCTCTCGACCCCCCCCTCTCTCTCTCTCTCGACCCCTCTCTCTCTCTCGACCCCCTCTTTCTCTCTCGACCCCTCTTTCTCTCTCGACCCCTCTCTCTCTCGACCCCACTCTCTCTCGACCCCACTCTCTCTCTCTCCCCCCCTCTCTCTCTTTCTCTCCCCCCCTCTCTCTCTCTCTCCCCCCCTCTCTCTCTCTCTCTCTCTCCCCCCTCTCTCTCTCTCTCTCTCTCTCTCCCCCTCTCTCTTTCCCTCTCCCCCCTCTCCCCCCCTCTCTCCCCCCCTCTCTCCCCCCCTCTCTCCCCCCCTCTCTCCCCCCTCTCTCCCCCCCTCTCTCTCTCTCCCTCTCTCCCCCCGTCTCTCTCTCCCCCCGTCTCTCTCTCCCCCGTCTCTCTCTCCCCCCGTCTCTCTCTCCCCCCGTCTCTCTCTCCCCCCGTCTCTCTCTCCCCCCTCTCTCTCGACCCCACTCTCTCTCGACCCCACTCTCTCTCGACCTCTCTCTCTCTCTCGACCCCTCTCTCTCTCTCGACCCCTCTCTCTCTCCCCGCCTCTCTCACTCCCCGCCTCTCTCTCTCCCCGCCTCTCTCTCTCCCCGCCTCTCTCTCCCCCCTCTCTCTCCACCCCCCTCTCTCTCCACCCCCCTCTCTCGCCCACCCCCCTCTCTCTCCACCCCCCTCTCTCTCCACCCCCCTCTCTCCACCCCCCCCTCTCTCGACCCCCCCTCTCTCGACCCCCCCCCTCTCTCGACCCCCCCCTCTCGACCCCCCCCCTCTCGACCCCCCCCCTCTCGACCCCCCCCCCTCTCGACCCCCCCCCTCTCTCGACCCCCCCCCTCTCTCGACCCCCCCCTCTCGATCCCCCCCCTCTCGATCCCCCCCTCTCGATCCCCCCCTCTCTCGACCCCCCCCTCTCTCGACCCCCCCCTCTCTCGACCCCCCTCTCTCGACCCCCCCCTCTCTCGACCCCCCCCTCGACCCCGCTCTCTCTCTCTCTCTCTCTCTCTCTCTCTCTCTCTCTCGACCCCACCCTCTCTCTCTCTCTCTCCCCCCTCCTCTCTCTCTCTCTCTCTCTCTCTCTCTCTCTCTCTCTCCCCCCTCTCTCTTTCCCTCTCTCCCCCCCACTCTCTCTCCCCCCCTCTCTCTCCACCCCCTCTCTCTTCCCCCCCCCTCTCTCGCCCTCTCTCCCCCCTCTCTCTCCACCCCCTCTCTCTTCCCCCCCCCTCTCTCGCCCTCTCTCCCCCCTCTCTCTCGACCCCCCCTCTCTCTCGACCCCCCTCTCTCTCGACCCCCCCTCTCTCTCGACCCCCCCTCTCTCTCGACCCCCCACCTTCTCTCGACCCCCCACCTTCTCTCGACCCCCCACCTTCTCTCGGCCCCCCACCTTCTCTCGGCCCCCCACCTTCTCTCAACCCCCCCTCTCTCTCGACCCCCCTCTCTGTCTCGATCTCTGGATCTCCCTCTCTCCCTCGAACCCTCTCTCCCTCGAATCCTCTCTCCCTCGACCCCTCTCTCTCTCTCGACCCCTCTCTCTCTCTCTCTCTCTCTCTCTCTCTCTCTCTCGACCCCCCCCTCTCTCTAGACCCCCTATCTCTGGATCTCCCTCTCTCCCTCGACCCCCCCCACTCTCTCGACCCCCCCCCACTCTCTCGACCCCCCCCCTCTCTCGACCCCCCCCACTCTCTCGACCCCCCCCTCTCTCTCGACCCCACTCTCTCTCTCGACCCCACTCTCTCTCTCGACCCCACTCTCTCTCTCGACCCCACTCTCTCTCGACCCCCCACCCTCTCTCGACCCCCCACCCTCTCTCGACCCCCCACCTCTCTCGACCCCCCACCTTCTCTCGACCCCCCACCTTCTCTCGGCCCCCCACCTTCTCTCACCCCCCCTCTCTCTCGAACCCCTCTCTGTCTCGATCTCTGGATCTCCCTCTCTCCTCGAACCCTCTCTCCCTCGAATCCTCTCTCCCTCGACCCCTCTCTCTCTCTCGACCCCTCTCTCTCTCTCTCTCTCTCTCTCTCTCTCTCTCTCTCTCTCTCTCTCTCTCGACCCCCACCTCTCTCGACCCCCCCTCTCTCTCTCGACCCCCCCCTCTCTCTCGACCCCCCTATCTCTGGATTGATCTCTGGATCTCCCTCTCTCCCTCGACCCCTCTCTCCCTCGACCCCCTCTCTCTCGACCCCCCCCTCTCTCTCGACCCCCCCTCTCTCTCGACCCCCCCTCTCTCTCTTCCCCCCCCCACCTCGATCTCTGGATCGATCTCTGGATCTCTCTCTCTCTCCCTCGACCCCTCTCTTCCTCGACCCCCCCCTCTCCCTCGACCCCCCCCTCTCCCTCGACCCCCCCCTCTCCCTCGACCCCCCCCTCTCTCTCGACCCCCCCTCTCTCTCGACCCCCCTCTCTCTCGACCCCCCCCTCTCTCTCGACCCCCCCTCTCTCTCTTCCCCCCCCCACCTCGATCTCTGGATCGATCTCTGGATCTCTCTCTCTCCCTCGACCCCTCTTCCTCGACCCCCCCCTCTCCCTCGACCCCCCACCCTCCCTCGACCCCCCTCTCCCTCGACCCCCCACCCTCCTCGACCCCCCCCCTCCCTCGACCCCCCCTCTCCCTCGACCCCACTCTCCCTCGACCCCACTCTCCCTCGACCCCTCTCTCTCGCCCCCTCTCTCTCGCCCCCTCTCTCTCGCCCCCTCTCTCTCGCCCCCTCTCTCTCGCCCCCCTCTCT